>NC_053501.1:24645597-24673097 GCF_905171775.1 Rana temporaria
ATAGAGGTTTTATCAGTGTCAATCAGTCATCACTCCGACAGTGTGATCAGCTTACAGAACACAAGAAGAGGAATTATTTTCTGTTGTAACATTAAAGCAACTGCTAAACCTAAACTCCAGGGAAATGGCTACAAACACCTATGAAATACACATACGGGGAATGGTTTACCTTGAATTTCTTTCCAATTAGTCCTGAGGTATACGAAGATCTGCCACACGCACACACCACGGCTTTTTCTAGCACCAGAGGCCTGATCCCTTTGCTGTAGTCCAGTAACACTTATGCCCCATACACACAAGCGGAACTTCCGCCAGCAAAAGTCTGATGCAAGCTTATCATCAGAAATTCCGACCGTGTGTATGCTTCAGACTTTTGCTGTCAATTTCCGCCAGCAAAAGTTTGAGAGAAGGTTCTCAATTTTTCAGACGGAAAAAAATTCCTATCAGAAAAAAAAATGCATGCTCGGAAACAATTCAACGCATGCTCAGAAGCATTGAACTTATTTTTCTTGCCTCGTCGTAGTGTTGTACGTCACCGCGTTCTTAACGCTCAAAAGTTCAGAGACCTTTTGTGTGACAGTGTGTATGCAAGCCAAGCTTGAGCGGAATTCTGTCGGAAAAAACATCCAATTTTTTTCAGACGGAAATTACAGGTCTTTGTTCCTCCCCCAGGCCATGGCTGGACTGTGAAGGAGAAGCAGCAGACCGATGAACTCACCTTCATGTCACTCTGCGCCTCTCTCCTATCGGCATGCTTCTTGCACCGCACCACAATTGATTGGCTCCTTTTCCCCTCTCCCAATCTAAGCTTGTTTGTAATGGGACTGCAAATGGCCGATGCCAATTCAGATACTTAAACCAATTTCATTTAATAATGTATTACGGAATGCAGAGATGCATTCATTTGTATCTTTTGTTGCTGAGCTCCCAGTTGTCTCTGGCTTCAATCATTACAGAAAAGGAACAGCAAGTGAAGTCAGACTTTTTTATTGTGAATATTGTTTCGGGTCACAGGCGACTAACATTTTTTTTTTCAAAGACATCAGCATAAGCAGCCTATGTAACACCACCCTGGTCTTTTCACTGGCATCACAAGCTAAACAGCTATATAGGAAAGTGAAACACACATTGCAAAAAGGATTTGTAAAGATTGTTCTTAGGATCCATCTACTCCAGTTATGCTGTACGGCTTTAGAACACACAGAGGGTGGCTATACTGTTTGGAGTCTATTGCCCCACACCATTATGCAGCGCTGGGACAAGGGGATGGGCAGGAGGGACAGCTGCCTTGAGCGCAAGTGTTCACCGTAGGGGTGGGGGCACCTGCTTTCTGTTACAAGGCTGACAGTAGTGGCAGCAGCATTTATTTTGACAAGCTAGAGACTGCTTTGTGTAGGATCCTCTAAGCTTGCATCATGAAGGGGGGTGGGCACAGTTTGGCATCTTTGCCCCAGGCACTGAATGACCTTTTCCCTGCACTGCCACTTTATGTCTCCTCTCTGAACTACCGGCAATCAACAGAATGGAAAGACCCACCCTGAACTTTCTCCATAAACCCAAACTATTCCCTCCCACCACCAGACTATGTAGTACACAGGTTTGGAGCAACCATGTTCTTATTCAAATGTGCAGTGGCAGCCCCTCCGTAGGGGGCACACAGACGACACCACCCCCCTTTCATTCCTCCGGACCCTAATCTACATGCGGGGTGGCAGGCGCATGCATTTCAATAGGCATTTGTTTGATTTTTTTTGTTTTTTGAAGCACATGATTACATACCTGCCAACATTTTTAAATGGGAATGAGGGACACCTACTAGCAAACGTACATAGGCATAGGACGCGCCCCCTGCCACATCCCCTTAAAAGGAGAATTAACCAAAGAAAAGTTTTATTAAATCCACAAGTGCTTTTTTTAACCACCACTATTACTTTATATTGGCTTTTAAAATTTACAAATGGAGCAATTTAGAATTTGGGTGAAAGGTTTAAGAATGGGAAAACACGTTTTGAAATATAAAAAGTTTTTTTTTTTTTTTTTATATACATCTATATAGATCAGACCAAAATGAGGGACAAATGAGGAGGAAAGAGGGACAGAGGGACATTATTCCAAATTCAGGGACAGTCCATCGAAATCAGGGACAGTTGGGAGCCATGTGATTAGGGGCCCGAAGTCTAATTCAGTGGTCTCCAAACTGTGGCGCTGGGGTCGGATGCGGCCCTTTGTTTGCTTTTAACTGGCCCTTGGCGCACTATTCCTTCCACTCATACAATACACTATTATGCCATCTGACAACAATGGGGCACCATTTCTTCCACTGACACCAACAATGAGGGATAATTTTACCCACTGGCACAAAAAACGAGGCACTATTCCTCCTTATAATACCAACAATGGGTATTATTTCTCCCCCTAGTACCAAATGTTTTGATGTTTACTCCCACTGGCCACAGTCTGGCCCTCCTAAAGTCTGAAAGACAATAAACCGGCCCTTTGTTTAGCAAATTTGGAGACCCCTGGTCTAATTAATAGGCTTAAAAAAAAAAAAAAGGTGGGCCCAAGCCCACCCACTTGTGCGTCATTAGCTAATAGTCGCTAATGTCTTCCGGTTTCTCCTCCTGGTGGTCCTTGGTTCTCAAACTGGCTTAGGCCCAATATTTTTCCCAAAGTAGCCAAGTACACACATTTTTGTGGCACAGATTCAGTTCTACAACCAAAATGTAAAGACATCAATGGCCAGCTTACCTCTTTGTCCAGATTTTGAAATCCATACTGCTCACAGATGGACAGAAGTTTCTTCCTGTGCAGGTGCCCATCTCTAGTAATGCCAAGATCCTCGCAGATCAGCTGAAGCTTCTCTTCTACCCAGTCCTGGTCAGGAGAAAATGTGGTCTGGGAAGCATTGAGGTCATCTGGGTTCCAAAACCGTAACTGACCTGATAAATAAAAAAACAATACAAATCACCAAAAATGCAATTATTTTGTTAAGCTGCTTTAAAAAAAAAAAAAAAAAAAACATTGGCACATATTTTTAAATATGATCAAAAAGTAACTTCCTGGTCAAAATTTGTGGAAAGGACACCCTAGACGATCTTGACTTTTAAGCTTGGTTCACACTACTGCAACTTACAGTGCGACTTTCGGGCAACTTGATGTGATTTAAGTACTACCTTGATGAGACTTTCAGGGAATGCCCAGGTCATCTTCCTGTAATGTCAGATCCAAATCCCATCAATATAGAGGAGGATCCGACTTGGTGTCGGCTTCCATTAAAGTCTATGGGCACAAGTCAGATAGATATCGACTTGAAATTGTACAGAAACCTTTTCTAAAGTCAGAGCGACTTCAGTAGTGCTAAGACTGCTCTCATTGACGAACATGGGATTTCACATGTCATAACACTTGGGGTCTCCCAAGGCGGATCCCAGGATGCCCAGTGTGAACCGAGTCTCAAAATGTCAATGCTTTAGCAGGATATCCTTTATTCACTGCCCTAATTTTATTTTAAGCACTCAGAAAAGGGAAATGATAAAGTAGCTGAAGTCATATTTTAAATCTTTTTTTTTTCAGTCTTAGAGTAAAACGAAAGAGGAGTGAATCGAGGGACTGGTGCGATTTGTTTTATATAGTCCATAAGGCACTTCATAATGTCGGGGTCAATATGGAAAAAAGAGAAAGCCAAAATGCTGAACTTGTTTACTTTTACCTTATTTGGGTGCAGTATATGTGCACCGAGTAATTTATAGTATTAGGTGTCCATGCCAATATGTACGACAAAAAAAAATTCAGATTAACCACTTCCTTACTGGGCACTTAAACCCCCTTCCTGCCCAGAGGACTTTTTGCGATTCGGCACTGCGTCGCTTTAACTGACAAATGCGCGGTCGTGCGATGTGGCTCCCAAACAAAATTGACGTCCTTTTTTCCCACAAATAGAGCTTTCTTTTGGAGGTATTTGATCACCTCTGCGGTTTTTTATTTTTTGTGCGATAAACAAAAATAGAGCGACAATTTTGAAAAAAAAAAAAAAATGTAATTGTTGCTATAATAACTAGCTCAATTTTTTTTTCATTTTTTTTTTTTATCCTCAGTCTAGGCCGATACATATTCTACATATTTTTAGTAAAAAAAAAAAGCGACTGGTTTGCGCAAAAGTTATAGCGCCTACAAAATAAGGGACAGAATTATTATTTTTTATTATTTATTTTTTTACTACTAATGGCGGCGATCTGCGATTTTTATTGCGAATGCGACATTATGGCAGACACATCGGACACATTTTTGGCACCATTCACACTGCAATCAGTGCTATAAATATGCACTAATTACTGTATAAATGTGACTGGCAGGGAAGGGGTTAACACTAGGGGGTGAGGGAGGGGTTAAATGTATTCCCTATATAGTGTTCTAACTGTGGGGGAAGGGGGGTGACTGGGGGAGGTGACCGATCTGTGTCCCTATGTACAAGAGACACAGATCGGTCTCCTCCCTCCCTGACAGCACCGCTGTCTGTGAGAGCCGGCAATGAGAAATGATCTCATATGTAAACATATGAGATCATCTCTCATTGGCCGCACAGATCGCCTAGCAAATCCGATTGGCCGTTCACGGCGATCTGTGTTTGGCTGTGTCCAAGGGAGCTCGGGAGCGCGTGCGGGGAACGCGGAAAGGGGTGGACGTCAAATGACGGCGCCCCAGAGAAGTAGAACCACCCTGCGGTCGTATATAGTCGTACGGCCGTCGGGAAGTGGTTACAAAAATAAAATCAGGATCAATAATTTAACACAAACGCTCCTACAAAAAAAAAAAAAAAAAAAACGTGCCAGTATTGAAGAGCTTAAAACCCTAAATATAATTATAGGGAAGCATCCTCACTTTTGGATCAACGCTCTACGTAAACCTAAAAAAAATAAAAAGTCTACAGAATTACATTTCTTTATTGGGTGCAGTTTAAAAGCATGCTATGGTGCCTGAAAATAACTAACTAGATGCAATACCTAAAGCCCAACAGGACATGCTGGCTTAATTTGCTGCTACATTACTTTAAAATGAGACAGTAATAAATTTCCTTACAACTCAAGCTGAGTTGGGGTGATGTTTACACCCATGACGTCTCCAACTTATTGGATCATTTGTCATCGGATTAATATAGTCAGGGCTGATGAGATTGCTCATGAGCTCCCTGTGAGTTGTTTTGGTTTAAATATATAGAAATACAGTATATATACATACATACCATTTTATCTCTCTCTCACTCTATCAGCAATACAGAGGGATATAATCAACGATGCTGACACTTCTGTTTATCAAACTAAAGCAAGCAAGATTGAACCAATTAAGAACATTTGTGCACAAATTCTGTGCCTGAAGCAAGCTACCAGTTTTTGTGTACTGTATAGACTAGCGTGTGTGTAACCTCATTGCCTTCAAGAAAAAAAATCACCCAGTACAAATTACAGTTTAACCCAAATTCAATGCTGTGCTGCAAGTTTTTGTTTAATAAATGTTCGAGATTTTTTAGATAGAGAAAACAGACCAGTTATAAATTAGTTGCACCAGTGGCAGTGCGTCCATAAAGGGCACAGAAGCACCACCCCCTCTCTCCTGCACCGCTATAATCACCATAGATAGATTCATGCAATGCATGAATCTATGGTGACTGCCGACACCCCCTATTCAGGTGTCCGGTCCCTTTTCGGGTTCTGGGTATCTGAAGAACAGCGGCAGGGGTATTTTTTGGAAGCGCCCAATAAGCACCCAAAAATGTGAACAGCGGGCACCATGCTGGGCGTTTGCTGTTCACTCAGCTGTGTGTTAGCAAAGCAAAGAAATTTGCTTTGCGAACATTGAATCCGCCTCTCAGCCAATCAGGTTCTTGGGTCAGTTACCGGTCACCTGATTGGCTGAAACGTCAGGCACTGTGATTGGACGCCTGAGAGAGGACACTGATCCGCTCCGAGACAGGCAAGTGCAGGCTGCGCCCGAAGGGGCACACTGGCTGCGCCCGATTTTTTTTTCTTTAGTTTGTGCCCTCCCCCCCAAAAATTTGGAGCACCCAAATTGCACACAGAGGAGCAAACATTTACATTACCAATGACTGAAAAGGTACAACTCCAGAATGGTATCTGCAAAGCATCGCAAAAAAATAGTGATGTGCATTTTTTACAAATCTTCACAATAATCCAGTGTGAAAATTCCTGTGATAAAGACCGGTCACTGCTGTTCTACCTCCATGCGCAGGGTAATTGCCAGTCTGATCCTGTCTCCGCCCCCTCCTGTAGTTTCCTGCAGGCAACCTGTAGTGGGTGGAGCCTGCTGGGTCCCTCCCACATTTTTTCCTCTCTACACAGGCTATGTACAGCACAGTGATGGGGTCAACACTACTTCTATATACACTCCTTTATCCCTCGATGTTCTTTTGAACGAAACTTGTCGGGAGAAGTTACAGGGGTGACTTCATCACGCCCGCTGGGTTGTTTGCATGTGATCGATTTATATGCTAATTTTTACTCCTGCCTTCTTTTAAGCAGTTTTAACCTTCATTGAAAAGCCTGGGATTTTTAAATGACTACACCAATGCCGCGTACAAACAATCCGACATTCCGACAACAAAACCGTGGATTTTTTTCAGATGGATGTTGGCTTAAACTTGTCTTGCATACACACGGTCACACAAATGTCGGAAATTCCGAACACCAAGAACGCGGTCACGTACAACATGTAAGATGGCACTATTAAAGGGAAGTTCAATACCAGTCGTCGTGTTAGTAGAAGTTTGGTGAGAGACGATTCGTACTTTTCAGTCTCATGCTTTTCAGTCCATTACATTGTGACGAATGTGCCATCTCCATTACGAATGCCAGTTTTACCAGACCAAGCTTATCCGTCTCGTACTTGATTCAGAGCATGCTTGGAATTTTGTGCGGCGGAACTGTCCACACACACACACACACACACACACACACACACACACACACACACACACACACACACACGATTGGAATTTACAAGAACAGATTTTGTTGTCGGAATTTCCGACAAAATGTCCGATGGAGCCTACACACAGTCGGAATTTCCGACAACAAGCTCCCATCGAACATTTGTTGTTTGAAATTCAGTGCGCGTGTACGCAGCATAAGATTTCCTCCTTGTGTCTCTCCCTTTTGCTGAGCCCACTGTTGAACACTAATGATGTGCTCAGGCATGTTTGGATCGTACCCAGAGGAAGATTTTCACCGCTTCAGGTGAGCCTTGTAGACAATCAGGAACGGTTGGATTACCAAGGTGCTGGCAATGCACGTAGCAATAGCAGCAAGAAGAGAGAAATGGATAGCCGCACTCCGGAATAACTTTTCAAAAAAGTTGTCTTTTCTTTTCAAGCAGGGACATGCATAATCACCACAACCATAAACCAGGACAGCCGACGTGTTTCGCACTTTTGGCTAGTGCTTATTCATGGCTCACAGGCAGCGTGTGTATGTGCAGCTACGGGCCAGAAGATGCCTCCCTGTCTATGATTGGTGGTGTGCAGTGATGGCTTCCAAACACGGCCGAGCCCATCATTATTGAACACCCTGGTTGTATGGTAACCCATCCTGGAATCTTGGCTCCTGATATCAATCCATCCCATGGGGATACTGGCATAAAGTGCAGCCAAGCCCCCATCTTGGGGGCAGAGTAGCTGGCAAGCAGCGTAAAAGTTGCACTTTCGGGTGTGAAGATTTTGCTCCCCACACTGAAATATGGATTGTTGTTGATATACAAGTATAAATGAACTTTTTGCACCCTTTTTGGTGGATTTTTTGATTTCTGGTGGACTTTACTGGATTATTTATGTTGAACACATTCTTGTAAGTTTTTGATTCATGTATGAATGTTTTACTTGATTGTTGTAAATGTATGCGCTTTAGATTGATAGCGTAACACTTTTTTGGTAATAACACTACTTTTATACGGTAATATCTGGTTTTGGTGCACACAAAGTGGATTTGTATCCTTTGTGGCTATTAAAGAATATATTTAAAATGTAAGCTTTTGTGTCCGGAGTCGAGCTTTAATTATGTATTAACGAATACACGGATTTGTGTCCTTTATATCTTCCAAGAGTTCAGCTTTAAATATCTCTGGCATTTAAATTAAAGAGACCTCACCATATCTGAAGATAATTTGATCTCCGATAATCCTGTAACTGGAGACGTAGTGCCCTTATTAAATTATACATGAACAGAAACAATGCGGGGATTAGTGAAGCTGAAAACGAAGGGCAATTCAGATATATAAACGGCCTGAAAAATGATCCAGTGCAGACGGACCCCGGAGCCGTGTTCCAGGCAATTACTTTTCTGCGCTGGCAACATGACTCTTCCAAACACAATGTACTCCGGGTTAATTGTGCGAGAGTAGCTCTGCTACATTCTATCCAAGGTGCGTGAAAACCGGAAGATGCCGTTACTGAGCGGCCTCGCATTGTTTGGCTAATCAGCACACGCTTTGATTTATTCTAAACTAGAGCCGCACAATGACCCAGACCTCGTTAATGTCTAATATTTAACCAGTCTGCTTACAGAGTATGTCAATGTATTGGATTTTACCTGCTGGGATTTTTTATTTTTTTTATATTCCTTTGTTTTCTCTACAAATCAGTGTTTTACAAAGTACACCGATCAATTCACACCAGTCCCTAAACCTCAGAGCGGCTTCAATGGGCAGTCCACCCACAGGGGACATCGCAGTTATAGGTGGAGCCTGACTTCTTATAAATCCTAAATACTTCAACTGTAAGGTCTCCCAGGCTCTTCTTGTTCCAACTGGTACCGGCCGCAGGCTTTACATTCTTGATCGAAATCTACTTACCCCCTTGCTATGCCTGCAATTTAATCCCCACACTTATTAGGACAACTCCCAATACAGGAGGTGCTCAGGAATTGGCCCCATAGGAGTCTATCCGGATCAACTGTGCAGACGTGATCAAGGCTGGACTGGGACAAAAATTTGGCCCTGGACTTTATCCAGACTGGCCCACTTTGACGGGTCTCTCCCATGGCAGCCGGACAACTCCCGCACCCCCCCCCCCCCCCCCCGGCCACCCAAGCCCCCTCTCCCCCTTCACTAGAGTAGAACGGTTGGTACTGGTACTCTTATAGGTAGTACCAGTGGGGAAGCTAGACATTATTTCACCCGGGGGCAAAGAATCAGTTCGGTGCTCCCCCTTATGGGACAAGATTAGGCAGAAGTGAGAAACTCCCAGGCCATAGCTGTTGAGTCAGCTGTCTGTCCCCTCCCCCATGCTCCTCTGTCGTCCCCCTGCTCCTCTGGTCCTCCCCTGCTTCGCTGTTCCCCCCAGGTGAGGGAGAGACAGAGGAGTGGAGGGGGCAGCAGTCCGCTGTCATTGAAGCTGGCCCACTGAGCCATCAGCCCACCGGGAAACTCCCTGTAGTCCCAATGACCAGTCCATCCCTGGACGTGACAAGAGGCAAGGAGATTCATTTAAATACTTGCCTACCGGGCACTTTCACCCCCTTCCTGCCCAGGCCAATTTTCAGCTTTCAGCACTGTCGCACTTTGAAAAGTCATGCAACACTGTACCCCAACTAATTTTTTATATGTTTTTTGGAGTGGAAACAGATGGAGCTTTCTTTTGGTGGTATTTAAAGCGATTGTAAAATTTTTTGTTTTTAAACAAGTCATACTTGCCTTTTCTGTGTAGTTGGTTTTGCACAGAGCAGCCCGGATCCTTTTTCTCTGGTCCCTCTTTGCTGCTCCTGGCCCCTATCGAGTGCCCCCTCAGCCAGCAGCTCTCTATGGGGGCACCCAAGCCAGAGCTCTGTGTATTCATTCAGACAAGGAGCCCAACCTGGTCCGCCGCCACCTCTCTCCCCCGATTGGCTGTCTAACTTTCCGATTTACGTTACGCCTCCGCAACTTAGACGGGCAAGTGCTGTATTCCCAAAGCACTTGCTCTGTAAGTTGCGGCGGCGTAGCGTAAATCGGCCGGCGTAAGCCCGCCTAATTCAAATTTGGATCAGGGGGGCATGTTATGTAAATGTACTGTGACCTGACGTGATTGACGTTTTTCCTGAATGGCGCATGCGCCGTCCGTGGAATTTCCCAGTGTGCATTGCTCCAAAGTAGGCCGCAAGGATGTCATTGGTTTCGACGTGAACTTAAATGACGTCTAACCCCATTCACGGACGACTTATGCAAACGACGTAACTTTTTCAAATTTCAACGCGGGAACGACGGCCATACTTAACATTGGTACGCCGCACTTATGCCACCATATAGCAGAGGTAACTTTACGCCGGGAAAAGCCTAACGTAAACGGCGTAACTTAACTGCGTCGGCCGGGCGTACGTTCGGGAATTCGCGTATCTAGCCAATTTGCATACTCGACGCGGAATTCGACGGAAGCGCCACCTAGCGGCCAGTGTAAATATGCAGGTACGATCCGACAGCGTAAGAGACTTACGCCTGTCGGATCTAACAGATATCTATGCGTAACTGATTCTAAGAATCAGGCGCATAGATAAGATGGCGCAACGCAAAGATACGATGGCGTATCTGGAGATACGCCGTCGTATCTCCACTGAGAATCTGGCCCATAGTTATTTTTAGCCCTTTAGCGCCTGAAAAACACCCCAGTGTGAAAGGGGTCATAGCTCTGAGCTCAGCATTTTAAAGCTCACACCTATGATGGTGGGGGTTAACAGTAACAGCCGGGAGTGTCTTCACAACATCCTAGCACCAAGGCAGGTCAGGATGATGACATTTGTGGGAGTTTTTCCAGTCAAGCGTTGGGAAGTACATAAATGACTTACACCTATACAGAGATCTCAAGTCTCCCGCAGCTCGCAAGAGTTTCCCGCATTTGATGGCGGGCTCACAACACCCACAAGTGCGGCACGATCTCCCGGCTGTCAGCCGCAGCAGCCCGAGCCGCCCCCTTCTCCCAGGCAGGGGAGGCAGTGGTAGGGCCGATCCTAGGCAGGTGCGGCAGGGTGCTTTTCACCCGGGCGTCTGCATAGGTGGGGCGCCGAAGTGCCAGAATTCTCTCCTCTGTGTCAGTCTGAACTCCAGTTTAAGCATAGGGCAGCCCGACCTGTACAGCCTGGCAGTGCTCTGACACATGGGTTCTTGACTGCTGATGTGCGGGAATGAATTCCTCACACTGGGACCCCGCACTGTCTCCAACTTCAGTTGGAATGGCTCCCCCTCCCATCTCTATCTCGGGCTGCAGGCAGAGAGAACCAAAATGAGTCACACGCAGTGTTCAGTGTGCTGGAGGATGGCATGCCCAGCATCCCTTTACATGTGCTCTGGGCTGCCCCTGCTCTAGATGTTTTATGGCATGATATATTGCATAGGATACACAGCCCCTGACCCTTTCTGTACCTCAGTAGCCCATCTACAGATCTAATCTATAATGAGATGTACCAAGAGCCCTTTTGCGCAGGAGCATCAGTGGTAAAGTAAGCTATGAATAAGCAATAAAGTTTGGTGTGAAACACGTCAGCTTTTTACCCCATTTGCTGTGGCATGCTTTTTGTGTGTTTTTTGATTTTAAAATAAAAGCAATTTATTTTTGGAGTGCGGCTGTCCAGAATGTTTTTCCTTCATTTTGCATCATCGGTGGTAAAGTGCTGCTAGTTTTAGAGGTACTTTTAACCAGAGCTTTTTTTCTCAGAAAATAGGTGCAGGAACCACGACCCCGTCCGTTCAGATTTCAAAAACAGTAGAAGGGTCTTAAAGGGGTATTAAATACCAGGATTGTATTACATACAGTGTGCAGAGTTCAAGGGGTTACTCACAGAGTGCAGAGCTGTCACTTGTAAACACAGAAACCAGACTTCTGTGTTTACAAGCGATTGTGGTGAGCAGGCAACAAAGGGTCTGAGCCAGAGGTGGTGGAACTGAGTTCCCCCAAGTTCCCCCTGAAAAAAAGCCCTGCTTTTAACCCTTGCTAGCGGCTGAATGAAATTGTTCAACGCATCAAAAGAAGCTGATTGCAGGAATTTTTTAGAAGTCTTGCCAGTGCACCAGTCCAGTGCTCCAGTGTGAAAACATTTGAGCTTTCATACTGGATTGCAAATGAGGCTTTTTTCAGGCGCTATTTTTAACACCAACGTGCCTGAAAAATGCCTCCAGTGTGAAACGGGTCTAGTCTCCTGTACCACGTGTGCAGTCTGACCGTCTCCTGTACTACGTGTGCAGTCTCTGACCGTCTCCTGATCACCCACTGACAGTTGTGGGGGGGGGGGTGAAACGCAGTGCAGTGCCACCCAGTGCTGGGACAAGGCCATTTGGTGCCCAGGGCGAAGATGGCAAACTGCGCCCCCCCCATTTGATGGGCACAGTGGCGACAATTGATGGCACAGTGGCTGCGTGTGATGGGCACAGTGACTGCGTGTGATGAGCACAGTGGCTGCGTGTGATTGGCACAGTGGCTGCATTTGCTGGGCACAGTGGCGACAATTGATGGCACAGTGGCTGTGTGTGTTGGCACAGTGGCTGCATGTGATGGCACAGTGGCTGCGTTTGATGGGCACAGTGGCTGCGTGTGATTGGCCCAGTGGCTGCGTGTGATTGGCCCAGTGGCTGCGTTTGATGGACACAGTGGCGACAATTGATGGCACAGTGGCTGCGTTTGATGGGCACAGTGGCGACAATTGATGGTGGCACAGTGGCTGCGTGTGTTGGCACAGTGGCTGCGTTTGATGGGCACAGTGGCTACGTTTGATGGGCACAGTGGCTGCGTGTGATGGGCCCAGTGGTGACAATTGATGGCACAGTGGCTGCGTTAGATGGGTAAAGTGGCTGCATGTGATGGCACAGTGGCTGCGTTTGATGGGCACAGTGGCTGCATGTGATGGCACAGTGGCTGCGTTTGGTGGCACAATGAGGCTGCAATTAATGTTTATTTATTTTTTTCAGAAAAGGCAAGCGTCGCTCAAAATAACACAAAAACATTTTTTTAAACTGCCATTTTTTATTAAAAAAAATGATGGTCACCTCCCACCTCCCCAATACAGTAATTTAAATTATTTTCTTATTATTTGCTTACTTTTAACTGTTCTGTTGCAGACGCAGTAGCACTAGGCACTAGGTAGGCACTGTAGGCAGGCTCAGCTCCTCGTGACTTGTCCTTGCACACAGCTCCCTGCGCAGTACGAGACGAGTCCTCCCTCTCTCACCTCGCTGTAGCTCGCGATCACGTGACAAGCTCGGCTCCCCGCCTTTCCCTCCTATGATTGGCTGGCGTGAGGTCACATGGTCCCGCGATCATGTGACCCACTCGGAGGACACCCGGAGCCGCTATTTGCGGCGTTTTATGTGGAATCCACGCCGCTGGAATGCGCCAACTGATCCTCCATGGGGGGGAGCGAGGAAAGGGAGCCAGGAGCGCACTCGGCAGCCAGTCGGCACACAATTTGTTAAGTGCCACTGCCGCTGCCCGCGCTGTCTATGACACTGATACACACACAACTGGTCTGATTGCGCCCCCCTCCTGTACGAGATGGTAGCGCCCAGGGCACTCGCCCCTCCCGCCCCTGCCTTGTACCGGCCCTGGTGCCACCTCCCTGAATTGAGTTTTGGCAGGTCAGCCTGTGACAACTTTGGTCAAAGCTGTCCCATTTGTTTTCATCTACAGGGGCCCCTAATCTGCATACGCAGGTTTTTTTTGTAAAGGCGAACTATGCCTTTAAGGGGGGCAGTAAGAATGTAGTTCAACCACTTATTTTTAATGCAAACAAGAGTAAAAACAACAGCTAAGACCATCTAATTTGCTTACCTTCCGCTTCATATTCTTCTCCTTCGTTCTTCCAAATCTGCCAAAAAAAAAAAGAACACAAAGTATTAGTGACCAGAGAAAGCTGTGAACGTTCTAAACGAGAGACATCACCGAATTGTCACATTGTCAGTCAAGGCTGTAAAAACACATTTCCCTTTGTAGGCCGGGGAGGGGGGTGACAAGGCCCAGACACCTGTTCTCAAGGCAGCGCGGTTTTCACAGCTCCATCGGTCATGCAGCAATCCCTCACATTGTCCCCATTAATCACAGATTCTATTATACAATGCCTCGGCCGTCGCCTTGGTTACGTCATTCAGCGGGTCACCTTTTATGTTCTTATTGCCACGAGGGGACCTTGGAAGCTGCTTTTCAACTTGAAGGGAGGCGGGAGGAGTTGCATCAGGTCACAGGTCAAAGCTCCTGCAAAAATGGCCGACGTCATGCCAGGGGTATTAAAATAAGAAAAAATGGGCTGTGTACGCAGTGTCACCCTGTGCAGCAGCTGGATTGCCTTGGTGGGGGGGTGTCACAAAAGTAAAAAAAATTAAGTAAAGATTTGAGGCTTCATTGTGCCGATTCACACATGCCTGGCTGGCTTAAACAGATGGCGAGAGGTCTCTCTATTGTGGGCCAAGACGTCGCTGTAGCATCTGTAACACGCGGCCTGCTCCATGTAATAATTTAGCGACTGCTAGCACCGTCCCATCTGCTCCAAGAAGTGGACTTTTGTTCCTCAGAAGAACTTGGGACTCATTTAAGAAGTTACTGGGGCGTGCCGCCAGCAGATCGCTTGTATGGGGGGGCGCTTTTCCTTTTAACCCTTTGATTTCAGCATTAACCAGCCACCACTCATGACCGGTCAGATTAAGGGTTCATTCACATTATGAATGCACATTGCGTTGCATGCAACACATTGGTGTGCATTTTACATGCAATTTTGTGTGCATTTGAACATACTATGCTGGTTAAAAAAAAAAAAAAAAAAACACACGAGCATGTTTCAGCCCTAGGAAATTGCAATACAACGCAACACATTGGTGTGAACTGCATTCATAGGGATTTATTTTTTGTGCCAAACTGTTCTACTCTTCCCCTAAAACAAAAATGCCTGAGCTTGCACACCCACATATGTGAAAATGTGTCCAAAATACATTAAAACATGCATTTACTTGTGCAAAAAACGCATGACAAAGACGCACCCAAATCACCTGAAAAAAGCTCAGGTGTGAATGAGGGCTAAGAGCAGGGAAAAAGGGGAATTAGGCTGTTTCAAGGCCCCCCTTTTCCTCACGGGATTCATGACAGGGGGCAGTTTTAAGTTTCCCTTGGGCTTTTAGGCGGGAATCCTGGGGATTGGTTAGAGCAGTCTGTTGCTAAGGGTTAAGGCTGAGGCTGTGATAGGTTTAGGGTGCTTTTGAGCGGGAATGGTCGGGATTGGTGTAGGCACTTGAGTTGCTGGGGTAGATTTGGGAATTTAGGGGTTCAGGATAGGTCAGTTAAGGTCATCTGACCTTCCAGAACATTCCAGCTCTTGAAAAATCCCTATTTAAAGAGCTGGTTTCGTGGGTCAGGGCCAGTCGTTTCCAGGAGAAAACCAACAGTGGATCTCCCCACCCCCCCTTCCCTTGTCGCGGTATAGCCATCTGGTAAATCCATTTTGCATGTTGGCAAAAGGGGATAGTGGTTTGAATGATTTAAGCCAATTCATGCAGCTTGAGTCTTAGTGGCTGAGCTGTGAATTTTATTTGGTACAGTTGATTCTAAAGATATAATGGTAATATTTAATGAGAATTGGAAAAAAACAAATAAATAGTTATGCCGCGGCCTTAATTTATATAATAATAATAATAATAATAATAATAATAATAATAATAATAATAATAATAATAATAATAATAATAATAATAATAATAATAATAATAATAATAATAATAATAATAATAATAATAATAATAAATATATATATATATATATATATATATATATATATATATATATATATATATATATATATATATATATATATATATATATATATATATATATATATATATATATATATATATATATATATATATATATATATATATATATATATATATATATATATATATATATATATATATATATATATATATATATATATATATATATATATATAGCTTTTTTTTCAGGGGGAACTCAGTTCCACCACCTCTGGCTCAGACCCTTTGGTGCCTGCTCACCACAATCACTTGTAAACACAGAAGTCTGGTTTCTGTGTTTACAAGTGACAGCTCTGCACTCTGTGTGTAACCCACCTGAACTCTACACTCTGTATGTAATGCAAACCTGGTATTTAATGCCCCTTTAAGACCCTTCTACTGTTTGTGAAATCTGAACGTGGTCATGGTTGAGTTCCTGCACCTATTTTCTGAGAAAAAAAGCTATATATATATATATATATATATAATGTGTTTGGTTACTTTTAACTTAATAAAATTGGTGTGTGTATTTATTTATTTAATACATTTATTTGAAATTATAAAAGGTGTGTGGTCTCAAGTTATTGTTATGTCCAGGCATCCTGTATATAATCCCATAGATAAAACACAGGTTTATTCTTCTATGTATCTCACTGGGGAGATGTTCAGTGACTTCCTGTCTCCAAAGTGAGTGGAAATCCCCTCTCACCCAGTTGTCACCAGAATCAAGTTCCGGCCACAGAATTTTTTATTTTAACAGGCATCCCATCATAATGTATATACAGTGGATCCTTGGATTCCGAGCATAATCCGTTCCAGGAGAATGCTTGTAATCCAAAGCACTCGCATATCAAAGCAAATTTCCCCATAGAAGTCAATGGAAACAAAGATAATTTGTTCCGCATTGACTTTTATTGCATGCAATACCACATGTGGCCAGGAGGTGGTGTGCACCGGAGAGCCTCGGAAATACTCATGGACAGCTTGGCTGATCTCAGAAACACTCGGGAATCAAGTATTTCCGAACCATTCCGAGTGTCACCGCCAACCCGTACCTCTGGCCAAATGCGGTACTGCACAACTCATTGGCTTGAATTCTGCTCGTTTTGCAAAACGCTTGCAAACCGAGTCAGGTTTCTATTTTTTTAATTGCTAGTCTTCAAAATGCTTGTTAACCACGTTACTCGTAAACCAAGGTTCTATATCTATATATCCATCTATACATCCATCTATATGTTTGCTAGTGGCTAAGACTTCTATCTTTTATAATTACGATTTAAAAAATCCTCTTCTGGTCATTGCCATGACATGTGAAACCCAAATCGCATCCTCTTATTGGATTAGCGATTGAGAGGTGCATGCTTGATCGCGTGCACGCGAGATGCGCCGGCAGCCATAGTGCCGATTGTTTAGCAAGTTGCCATAACAGGTGGCAACGGAGGAAGGTCCCTCCCCGTTATGGCAACATAGATAGATCAGCATTAAATCGCATAATTTTCACAACGTCCTGCCCACTGACTCCTGGGAAATGATGACTCACATTTCCCAGGAGCACAAGCGAGGAAGGAAGTGATGCGGAGCGCCGCGAAACCAGAAGTGGCATATAAGGAGCCACCACCTAGCAAGAGGGCACTTTGGGTAAGTAAAAAAACAATGTTTCACTCCAAAATGTTTCTCATAATTGATCAAGGACTGGGAAAAATAAAAAAATTCAGGGTGGAACTCAGCTTTAACACTTCCCACTACATACATAATGTTAAGGGCCCATAAAAAAAAAAAAAATAAAAAAAAAAAAATAGGCTTTAGATAAAAATTTAAAAAGTAGAACTAGTAAATAATTGAATGCAAAAGCATTGTTCATTGCCCATTGTTGGTTATAAAGTAGGATGTTCACCTTTTGTTTCTCAATGCTGTGAATCTCCTACAATCGCCTTTAGTCATTTCTTCTCTACATTGACTTACTATAGTTTGGGCCGCACATCATTACTCTGGACCAGTTTAAAACAGCCACTTGGAGCCAGGGTGACAACGCAGCACGACAATTGGGAGACAGGGACAGACCGTTGTCACTCTCTAAACAGAAAGTTAATGACCGAGAACCTTAATAGCAAGTCACTAGGGATTAGGTCAAGCAATGCTGTATCCTGGCCTAGGTCAACAACGCCTAGGGCAGCACTTTGCAGGGGGGCAGCACGGACAGCGTCCCCGCCGGCTTGCGCTACACTGTTGGGCAAATTAGTTTAGCGCCCCCATAAATCGGCAGCACTGCTTCCAGTATGTGGGCGGTTGGCATTCTGTAACTGTGGGGTGGGGCGGCTTCTAATTTTTTACCATCCCTGTCCCATTGCAGAGATTTCCCTTCACTTCCTGCCCCATAGCTAAACAAGAAGTGAGAGCAAATCTATGCAAATTAAGGGAATCCATTGCCGCCCCCCCCCCCCCCAGGCCATCAGAACTAGTGTCCTCACTTGAAGATTTCAGGGTGGGTCCTAAACCACAAGGGGTGTGGCCTTGACAGGAAGGGGTGGGTCATATTTAAATTAGGGGGTGCACGAGTTTAGTCAGACCTAGGGCAGCACAAAACCCAAATACACCCCTGAGGTCAAGGCAAATACAGATAATGACTTTTAAAAGGACATTAACATGTTAAAGGTCATATTAGATTTATGATATTAGATTATTGATTTGGGTTTATAAACGGTATTGTGAAAAGTATTGGGACACCTACTTTTTACACGCACATGAACTTTACTGGCGTCTTAGTCTGTAGGGTTCAATATTGAGTTGGCCCACCCTTTGCAGCTATAACAGCTTCACCTCTTCTGAGAAGAATGTCCACAAGGTTTAGGAGTGTGTCTATGGGAATAATTGACCATTCTTCCAGAAGCAAATTTGTGACGTCAGGCACTGATGTTGGATGAGAAGGCCTGGCTCACAGTCTCCACTCTAGTTCATCCCAAAGGTGTTCTATCGGGTTGAGGTCAGGATTTTGTGTAGGCAAGTCAAGTACCTCTACCCCAAAGTCGCTCAGCCATGTCTTTATGGACCCTGCTTTGTGCACTGGTCCAAATCATTCGTTGGAGGGGGGATTGGGGCTTAAGGTTGTTTTTCAGGGGTTGGGCTTGGCCCCTTATGTCCAGTGAAGGTAACTCCTAAGGCAGTGATGGCCAACCTTGGCACCCCAGATGTTTTGGAACTACATTTTCCATGATGTTTGTGCACTCTGCAGTGTAGTTGAGCAGCATGGGAAATGTAGTTCCAAAATTTAAGCGTATTCTGGAAACCAGGTACGCTTAAATCAGGCTAAGATACGAGCGGTGTAAGTCTCCTACGCCGTCGTATCTTAGGGTGCATATTTACGCTGGCCGCTAGGTGGCACTTCTGTTGAGTTTGGTGTAGAATATGCAAATGACTAGATACGCCGATTCATGAACGTACGTGCGCCCGTCGCAATTAGTTACGCCTTTCACGTTAGAGATTAGGCCGGTGTAAAGATAAAGCTGGTCTCTAGGTGGCGCATCTCATGCAAAGTACGGACGTCGGAACAAGCGTATCTTTTTACGTCGTTTGCGCAAGTCATACGCAAATAGGGCTGTGCGTAAATTACGTTCACGTCACAGGCATTGAGCCGACGTATCTTTGAGCGTAAATACGATGTGATACTGCGCATGCGCCGTTCGTTCGGCCATGCATCTACATGGAGTCAAGCCTCATTTAAATAAAACACGCCCCCTACAGCCTACTTTGAATTACGCGCACTTACGCCAGCCCATTTACGCCACACCGCCGTAACTTAGGAGGCAAGTGCTTTGTGAATACAGCACTTGCCTCTAAGTTGCGGCGTCGTAACGTAAATACAGTACACTACGCCCGCGCAACGTAGATCGGCCATACGTGAATCTAGGCCTTTGTCTTGTTTCCAAAATGTATATAAGACCCGGGCTTATTTTCGGGGAAACACGGTAGCATTTTTAACAATGTCGGCAACCAGGTTTCATTCACAACAGGTTCATTTTTTTCTATCCAACAGGCCTTTACAAATAGTGTCAGATTCAAAAACGAGTGTGTGAGTGGGGGTGTGTGACTATTCACAACAGTAGTAAAATTACACAGTGGTGTAAAAATCTGCCGCCTTCTGGCTGCAAATGGTAAACATGCAATATTTAATATCCCACAATTATCCAATATGAATTCCTCAGTAATTTACATAGTAAAAAAAAATTGTATATTATATATATATATTTTTTTTAAAGTCCATGAACGGTGATTGAAAATAAAGAAGTACACAAGGACTCTAAACATTGCCTTTAAGAACCCCCTGATGACCAATCGCCCATGACATATAAACTAGCTGGGCTATAAAGGAAATTGTACTTTTTTTTAAATAAAGCAGAGAAGCAATTAAAGGCAGGAGAGGTTAGGATCGTCTGTCTGGGTACTCAGCGAGTTATTACTTACCCATCTCCCCCATGGGTGTAACAATTCAGGATGGCTCCATAATGAATGTGTGCTGGGTCTAGCTGATTAAATAAGGCTGCCTGGGCTATTAATATTAAACAGCAGGTTACAACCACATTCATTATGTAGTCACTGACTGTACACCCCCGGGGAACACAACAACCATTAACTTGGGAAGTAAATTCATGCACTCGCTCTATCATTGGCTTTGCATTTAAGATTCCATAGCTGAAAGTCAGCGATGCCGCTATTTAGCTCCAGGTAACCATCAATGGGGTGAAGAAAATTACGTAGCTAGCAAATTTAATCTAGAAGAGGAAACTAAAAAGGGGCACTGATAGCGAAAGAACATGTAAAGGGAATACAGCGCACAAATTGATTACAGTGTATGTAGAGCACAGATTATTGCCTACTCTATCAAAAAGAAAAAATTTGCATTTCCGGTTTCTTCTTCTTCCCGTCTAATGAACGTACCAATTTTTAAACATAGTTACAAGGTGTGTCTAAAAAGTTTGGTGAATGGTCCGATCTCAATATGGGCCAAGTGCACGCGCATGCACAAAGCTATCCAGAGACACATAACCTAGCGTGGAGTACACACGACCGTCGGTGTAAACCTGCTCCCGGGCAGTCAAGCAAAGTCAATGTGAGAGGTAGGGTCACAGTGCAAAGTATGATCATCAAGTTCTTCTACAATTTTGGAAAAAATGGTGACGGAGATGCATGAAATGTTGGTGCAAGTGTATGGGATGGAAGTTGTAAGCAGAAAAAGTGTTTATGACTAGAGTTGAGCGAACCCGAACTGTAAAGTTCGGGTTCGGTACGGACTTTGGGTTTTTCCCGAACAATTGCTGAAAAGTTCGGGTCCGCGTTCGGGGGGAAAAAAATGCGGAGGTACCCCCAAATTCAATAACCAGACCCTTTAGGTCTGGTATGGATATTAAGGGGAACCCCGTCGTCAATTTAAAAAAATAAATGACGTGGGGTTCCCCCTTAATATCCACAACCAGACCCTCCAGGTCTGGTGTGGATTTTAAGGGGAACTCCACCCCAAATTTTTTTTAAAAATGGCGTGGAGTTCCCCCTAAAATCCACACCAGACTCCTTATCCTAAGACGTTGATCTAGCCGGCCGCAGAAAAGAGGGGGGGGACAGAGTGCGCCCCCCCCTCTCCTGAACTGCACCAGGCCACATGCCCTCAACATTGGGAGGGTGCTTTGGGGTGCCCCCCAAAGCACCTTGTCCCCATGTTGATGGGGACAAGGGTCTCATCCCCACAACCCTTGCCCGCTGGTTGTGGGGGTATGCGGGCAGGGGGCTTATCAGAATCTGGAAGACCCCTTTAACAAAGTGGACCCCCAGATCCTGGCCCCCCCCCCCCGTGTGAAATGGTAATGGGGTACACTGTACCCCTACCATTTCACAAAGGAAGTGTAAATAGTCGTTTTCAGAAAAAAAACACACACACACACACACACCGTAGAACAAATTACTTTATGAATTAAACCAAATAAAAATCCAGCTGTGAAAATAGACGATCGATGCTGCTCCCTGCTCCAACGTTGTCTCTATCCAGCGCCGGGTTATTCCTCCAGTGACGGACGATTGGTCCAGCGATGAGAACATCCATTCAGAGCACAGCTCAGCGAATGACGCGCCAATGCTTTGACGTTTCTTTTATAGGGCAGGCGGGCCACGCGTCACGTGACCCCCGTCCCGCTCTAACGCAAGAGGCATGTCTGGGCTGTCCCAGTGACGTAGCAGAGTGTGCGTCAGAGGGGGACAGGGTCACGTGACGCGTGGCCCGCCTCCCCTATAAAAGAAACATCAAAGCATTGGCGCGTCATTTGATGAGCTGTGCTCTGAATGGATGGATGTTCTCATCGCTGGACCAATCGTCCGTCGCTGGAGAGATCACCCGGCGCTGGATAGAGACAACGTTGGAGCAGGGAGCAGCATCGATCGTCTATTTTCACCGCTGGATTTTTATTTGGTTTAATTCATAAAGTAATTTGTTCTACGGTGTGTGTGTTTTTTTTTCTGAAAACTACTATTTACACTTCCTTCGTGAAATGGTAGGGGTACAGTGTACCCCATTACCATTTCACACAGGGGGGGCAGGATCTGGGGGTCCCCTTTGTAAAAGGGGTCTTCCAGATTCTGATAAGCCCCCTGCCCGCATACCCCCACAACCACCGGGCAAGGGTTGTGGGGATGAGACCCTTGTCCCAATCAACATTGGGACAAGGTGCTTTGGATGGTCATATATATATATAAAAAAATTATTTATATTTATATATTAAAATAACCTCTCAGTCCAGAAGATTGTGCCTTACAGTCAACTCCTCCAATCACATCCGATTGAAAATATATCTGTGGGTGCTGAAATCCCCATATTACCAGATCAAAACTCAAAAAAAGTAACAATTTTACGATCAGATTGCAGAGTGTACATCCAATTAGCATAAAACCCCAATAGTATTCTATAAGCACGGCAGACAAAAGACAGTGATTAACAGCTTAGGATGTAAGCTTTTCTGGAACAATCGGCTGAAATACCCTAAAAAATGAATTTTCCGATGAGCTCTGTAATTAGAATATGTTAATTTGTGGTGACAGGTCCCCTTAAAGTTCGCTCATGTGTTACCAGCCTTTTGTAAAAAGTCTAATTCTCAGATGTGCATGGGTGAGCCGCAGGAGAGGGAGCCAAAATGAAAAATCTGGCTCCTATCCCCATACCGACTTGAGAAAATCCACTTTGTTATTATTGCAGAGCGCACGGTTCAGACCGCACCTTAATGAGGAGCGCCGGCTCCCTCCTGAAATATTAATGATGGCAGGCAGGAGACGTCTTGGAACGAGGCCAACATTGTTGAGAGCGCGATTCAACGTTTGGAGGTGTGTGTCACTTACAAAGAGCCGCCTCTTCTTCCTCTAGTCTTCTCCGTACAAAGCAATTTACAACTTCCAGGACTTCAAAAGACGCGTTATGTAAACAAAACAAGCGCCATTCATCTCCCTCCGAGAGATCACACAATATGCAATTTACATGAGTTTAGCAGGAAGTTTGGTGTGTCCTTTAGTTTTGTGACTATTTGGTTGCTATAGTGATCTCTGCTCCATTCATCCTCAATCCAGATTTACGAAAGACACAATTTGACTGAAACTATGGGATTTACGGGTCAAGACCACTTGTATAAATAAAGTTCCAGAGTAAAAATCTGCAAGCAGGCAGGCTATTAATTGGAGACGAGACAACGGTAATACACCTACCGGCCTGCTCACTGTCTTCTCCAGCATGTAAACCAAGCTGCCCATGCGCAGCTTACATTGCTGGCAAGGTCCGTGTGCCAGGATGACCGACTACAGAGCATGCACAGGAGTGACATCATAGTGCATCGACCAATGAACATGGCTAAAGATGGGCACCCAGCAGAAAATGCAGGTGCTAGCAAAGGAAAGCCAACACACAAACTATTACAATTATATTATTAAAGTATGTGGTCTTAAAGTTGAAAATAAAGCCTAAAAACATATTTTTTACCTTAAAAGGGGTTGTAAAGGTTCAGGGTTTTTCTTAAGAAAAACAACATGTCATACTTGCATCCACTTTGCAGTTGATTTTGCACAGAGTGGCCCCGGTCCTCCTTTTCTGGGGTCCCTCAGCGGCGCTCCTGACTCCTCCTCTTTTGGAGTGCCCCCCATCAGAGAAGTGCCTTCCTTCTTGGAAGCCCGTGCAGGCATGCTCACATGTCCTGCTTCTGTGTCTCTGCACAGAAAGCAGGGCTCAGCCCCAGCCCCCATGTCATTGGTATACGATTGCCAGTATCGGGAGCCATTGGCTGCGCTGCCATCAATCTATTCGATCAGGACACGAAACACCGGCCGGAGCTGGTGTTCTCGTTCCCGTAGTGGGAAACACAGGGCTCAGGTAAGTACAACGGGAGCTCGGGGGGGGGGGGGGCAGGGGGCTGCTGAGTGACAGGTTTTCACCTTAATGCATGCATTAAGGTGGGGGAAAAAACGCGAGGGTTTACAACCCCTTTAATGCATTCCTTCAATTAAAGGTGAAAAGAGGCTAGGTGTCATCACCCCACCCCCACACTTTTACGTACCTGGGCCCTCATTTGATCCAGCGTGGCGCATGTCTGCAGCTCTTTTCTCCCCTGCTTTGCTGGAACACCGGGGGGCCCCCATTGGCTCCCAGTGCTATCAAAGCCAGTAACGAGGGGGTGGGGCGATCATACACACGTGCCCCCATGGGAAGTGGCTTCCCATGGTAGCACTGGACAGAGAGGAGGGGCCAAGAGCACGGCCTAAAAGGGGAGGTTTGCAGACGCTCTGTGCAATTCAATTGCACAGGGCAGGCAAGTATAGAAATGTTGGTTTTTAATTTACCTTTACAATCTTAAAGTCCCTTCTATTGCCCTCAGCCTCCTCCAAATTCCTCTTTCTTGCTACTGTGAACTAACCTTCCCTCGTTAGAGGGCGGCTAAATTCATTTTCCATGGTCCCACTGTATGTAGGAAGGTAGCCACCCTCTTGCTCACTCCCGAGATGTACTATGGAGTATGAGATTAGTGGTGTGCATAGAGCAACGCACATGACCGCAACTAGCATGCACTGCTGCTTCCAAATAAAAGTGGGGGAGAAAAGTAAAGGGCAGGATGTCATGGAGGACAATACAAGGAGGCAGAAAAACACAGTAAGAAACAATTTAATAAAAAATAAAATTACAGGGCCATTAAGAAACAGATGTGCATGGATTATTTTTGCAGAATCAGCACATCATTTAAGCCTGCTATAGATGGTCCAAATCGTGGGCAGGTCAGCAGGGACCGGCCAAGATTTGACCCATGTATATGGACAGGCTGATCATGCCAAAGTCAATCGATCGACTTAGGTACAACCAGCTTGTTGGACCTCTAGCATGCGATTATTGTCTGTGGCTACAGCTGCTAGCAATAATCACTGTTTTCCCCCCAGCAGGAATGGCTATATGCCCCCCCCCTTCCTGCCAGGAGAACAAAATAGCTCTGCAAGAGTGATTCCCCCCATCAACACTGACTATGCAATTTTCTTTCCTGCAAGCACAAATGATATCTATGATCTGCCTGTGTGCCACTCTAAAGCATTTTCACTTGAAAACAAAAACAGAACCAGCAAATCCAGTGTTCTCCTGCAAGGGTCCACTGCTGCACTACTGGTCCTGTGTGTCCCCATCTTTATTTGGGATCATGAGTATCACATATGTAGGTTAGGGGGCTGGCTGCAAGAACCAGGAAAAAACAGCCGGGCCCCCTGACAACCTACATGTGGGGCAAGAACCAGGAAGATACATCTGGGCCCTGATGTGGGGCATGCTCAGTCCAGTACCCCCCGCAGCCTTCTGGGATGTGTGATAAGCATCCCAGGAGGCTGCGGGCAACCAAGTATGAATACCGCAAGAATCCAGAAAGTGTGGTGAGCATTTCCCAAAAAAAGATATTAGAAAGAAAAAAAAGTCTCGATTGTGAGAGAGGAAGAGGGCAAGAGTGAAATAGACATCGGGCAGGGTGAGGGTCTACTTAAAAAACAGACGTAAACCCACCAACTAAATTTTAATACACACTTTAACATGCCAATATAACATTTTCAAAATGGATTTTCAATATTTTTAAAAGAAAGTACATGTTTAATTAAAATACTTTGTGATCCTTCCAAAAAGATACTTCGAGGAACTTCCTGTTTTAGGGCTACACTCTGTCCCAGTCTTTCAGTTGTGCTCCTACGTTTTCATCACACAAGCTACTGATGGAGATTACAAGTGGCCATTTCAACACAATACACAGACATGGTCCATTGTTGTCACCATTTGGATTCTGGCCCTGAGAAAAAATGTCACTAGGGTGTACATAGACAGAAAGTGGCTGCAAAGAGTCTAAAGCACTGAGTTGCACCAATGGATGAAAAAAAGGTTCAAACATCATTTTTTATTAATGATATTAACAATCTCATGTCTATGGAGGTAGGCAAGAGCTTGTGGGCACTGGCGGGGACCCATAATCAGGCAGGTTAGTAAACCCATCTCAATTTCGTCTGGGCAGATTTATTTTCTCTTTCTGCATCAATGTAAACTTGCTAGCTCAGCAAAGCCCCCCCCCCCCCCCCAAGAACATTTTTGCCCAGGGACCAATCAATATTAAAGACTGCCCTGCTTGTCGCAAGGTACCGTACCCATGAAAATTCTCTAATAAAAATACATTTAAAACCAAAAAATTATCCACCATGAATGTCAAATGCTCTAGGTGTCATATTCTTTTATTTATGGTCTATAACGTTCTGATATTAATAACCTACCATAAGCTCTAGATATCATTTTTAGCAGGGCTTTCCTACAAGCTATAAAAAAAAATGCATTCTGGGGTTCCTGTAGTGTAAAAATGTTAATAAAAGAGGCCAATTTACAGCAAGATCCATGACCCTCTATACATGCCCATATCAAACGGTAACCCACACCACCCATTTCTTCGCAATTTACAATTCCAAATGCATAATTGTGAAGCCGCCTGCTTTTCCAACACAGACAGAGGATTTATGCACGCGATTTGAAAACATATAAAATGTGCTCATCTGACTTTTCTCAGAGAAGTTCAAATATTCATGAGGCAGAAGTTAAATGAATGCGCACCGGGGTCGCCCATCATCGGGAGAGCGATCAGGTAACACAACATCAATGAGCCACATTAAATAACACATGTCAAAAATGTAATATAGTTTGCGAATATTGGGGTTATTAAAAGCCAAGTGCATCATCGAGATAAACCGTCTATGGCACAAGCCCGCCGGTGATAAAGACGCCGCGGTAGCACAGCGCAAACTACGAGACAAGCCGGGGAGGGAGAGGGAACATAATTAAACATATTGCGAGGAGCAGCTGCACCAGGCATGTAGCGGATCAAGGAAGAAATATTCAGAATGATACATGAAGCCCCTACATCTCAAGTCAAGCGTGTCTCGCCAGGGGAGGGAGGCAATCTGTATTCACATCCAGGATCTGTGTACCACCTGTGTATTTCTGCTTTTTTTGTGCATTCTTCCACTCTCCAATTCCCTCAACACTTTTTTTTTCCCCTTTTAATTTATTTTTTTAGATACATTTTACCATTTCATGCCCAGCCAGCTTCCCTTTCTTCAGGACCAGAACAATAGCTTGTGGAGATGCAAGTCTCCTAACATTGCCCCTTTGTCTTCCAGTCAACCTATCCGCACTTGATAATATGGTAGGATACACACTTGCTTTATGA